>NW_026732366.1:220000-228159 GCF_028476545.2 Physella acuta | reverse complement strand
ACATCCATCACCTGCCACACAATAATCAACGGTGCTTGAAATTGTATGGAAGATATGGTAGGTGGTTTCTCTAAAGTTTTAAGATAGAGGAGTTAGGTGGATTCTCTACAGTTCTCAGATACGTTAGGTGGACTCTCCACACTCTAAGATAGGTGGTCAGCACAATGTCCAGCCACCTTTACTTTCTCTGGTCAGCACAATGTCCAGCCACCTTTAGTTTCTCTAGCGTGGTCAGCACTATGTCCAGCCACCTTTACTTTCTCTGGTCAGCACAATGTCCAGCCACCTTTACTTTCTCTGGTCAGCACTATGTCCAGCCACCTTTACTTTCTCTGGTCAGCACTATGTCCAGCCACCTTTACTTTCTCTGGTCAGCACTATGTCCAGCCACCTTTACTTTCTCTGGCCAGCACAATGTCCAGCCACCTTTAGTTTCTCTAGCGTGGTCAGCACTATGTCCAGCCACCTTTACTTTCTCTAATATGAGTCAAATACCCTTCAAAGACTCGAGGACGTGCTATGGACTCGAACCGTGGATACAAACTCGAGTATTTCGTACGCTCTACCAAGCCACCTCGCCATCCCATAATCCCTTTAATAGATCTTCACTTAATTACGTTTGTTTTAGTAGCTCTTGTAAACTGTAGGTATGAAGTATTGACTGTGTTTTTACTTTCTCGTATATACGAAGTATAGAGAAAGTCTTGTAATCGTGCAAAAAAAAAATCGTTTTGCACCTCACTGATACGGAAAAACATAATTTTGCAATCTTGTCCGTATGTCTGTGTGTCTGTGTGTGTGTGTCTGTCTGTCTGTGTGTAAACACGATAACTTGAGTACCGTTACAGCTAGGTTGATGAAATTTCATATATAAATATTTTATCAAAATCGTAGATCCTGATCAACTTTTGAGCGATTTCCGATAACCGGAAGTGGTACTTTTTCTACTTTGAATTTTTAAAAAGCCTATAACTTGAGTACTATTTCAGATAGATAAATGAAATTTCACATGTAAGTAAATGATCTAATTCTCTACCTTCTTTCAAATTTTGAGTAATTTTCGTTGACCGGAAGTACTAATTTACGCTATTTCCGATTTCTCAAAAAACGCACGTAAATTTATAAAGTACTAATAATATCCCGCACTATTATGCAAATTTTATTAGGCGTTCACTTGGTGTGCAATTCTTTTTTTTTACCAGATTCTATTCTATTATAAAAAGTTTAAGTAATTAAAAATGGATTACAAATATTGTCTATGGCTTGAGTTGCCATCCCTGTAGTTTTATATTAGAATATTCGAGAAAGTTTAGGGGAGATCACTCCCGGTTTATTGTTTATTGTTAACATCTGGCACGTCGTGTTGATTAACGTGGGACACAGCACACTGAAGTAAATCATACACAGCGAGTGGTAAATACAGGCTTAAGTGGTCTACACACAGACAGAAGCTGATGCAATCAGAAAAAACTGCTCGTGTTGCAAAATTGTAACATGTTCTCTCAGTTCTAAGTCCTGTGTTTCGCAGTCAAGTCAACATTCTGAAAAGTCAACATTCTGAAAAGTCAACATTCTGTCGAGGTAAACAGTCAGTCCAAGTCAACATCCTAAGTCAACTGCCGTAGGATCCTTACTAGGTCAACTCCGCATCTTGTTTGATGCACATTTTTTGATCGAGTTCAGAAACTACTATAGAGACTGGTGAGGAAAAAAATGTTTAAGACTTTTAAGAACTGTGTGGTTTCATTAGCCACAGGCGAGGCTGCACTCTCGCAAGAGTAGTTAACTGGAAACATTTAAATGATCTGGTCAGTGGCGTCACTAGGTCGGGTGTCGCCCGATGCGGAAACAGAGGGTGTCACCCCCCACTCCAAACAAATTAACATTTTTAATTTGGTGTCACCCCTTCCCCATACTATCTTACCACTTTAACTGGATAATTTATTTTTTTAAAGTAAATTTAATTGTACGATTTTAACGATTAGGTATCACCCCCCCCCCCTAAATGGTGTCATCCGGTGCAGATCGCCGCACCCCCACCCCCCACCAATATGACATAAGTCTACGGTCAGAAAACGTTACCTACATCTACAATAATGTTTGTTTGATAACTTACTAGACAAGGTCAACTCTTACAACCACTTGGACCTTCATGTATAAATAAATATATATATATATATATATATGTAACGAGCGAACAGTTACCCTGCTCGCAACGCCACATGTTACGAGACTATTTGCCTGTAGTACCAAATGTAACGAGTTTAACCACTCATTCTACACAACATCGACTACAGTAGAAATACTCGAAGATGCAGGTTCGCTATTGATCCTTTTATTACATGAATCAAGAAATGCTTCAAAATAACACAATGAATCAACAGGAATGCTTCACAATAATAGTCTGAATCAACTGACCCCTAACAGTCCTCACTAGGCTTCATATAACTGAATCCACATGTCTATCGTCCTTCTTAACACAATATAACCAACTTGATATGTCACACAGACTGACTGATCTAAAGCGAGCGATGAAGAGAGCGAGCGATCGAAAAAGGAAAGGGGGGAGTTCAGCCGTCCCCTCCTATTTATCCCTTGTATTCGTACTCGTATTCGTACTTGTATTCCTCCGTAATCGATATTTGTACTCGATGTCTCCGACTACTAGTTGCGCAGTTCTAACGTACAGTCCGATTAATGAAACATCTGCATCCTATCAATCAAAGTTGACAGGCCGTCTGAATCCCCTCGTACCGTTTCCCAAAATAGCACGCGTTGGCTTTGAGATTGTTATCAGTCCGATTTAATAAGCCACCTGCTATCAGTTGCATCAGACTGTAATACTGCGTCGCGGCTTATCGTTCGTTATCAGTTGCATCAGATTGTAACTAGTAGCTAGGCCTACCCTAGTTACATATATATATATATATATATATATATATATATATATATATATATATATATATACTCCTATATATATACATATATATATATATATATATATACATACATACATATATATATATATATATATATATATATATATATATATATATATATATATATATATATATATATATATATATATATATATACATACATACATACATATATATATATATATATATATATATATATATATATATATATATATATATATATATATATATATATATATATATATATATATATATATATATATATATGTATATTTACATATATAACTATAAAGTTATATTGCCATAAATCAGGCCACCTTCCTATTCAAATCGATAATCTCGTAAGTCAGGGACATTTTTTACTTCTCAACGCTTGCCCTCGCCAAAAATAGCCTTTCAGGCCATGATCCTTGCTCTAACCCCACGTTTTAAGTGTTGTTTATACTATAGAGATACTTGCAATAGAAAAATATTGATAGCTGATAGTGTTGAGTAAATCATTCTAAATCAATCAGTGTTGTCAACCAAAGTTAACAGGAGCTGTGACACTTAACTATTTCCACACAAGTAGATTTAATAATCAATCAACAATTAAGTCTTGTGGCTAACCAAAAATAAGCATGATGTCATTTTTAATTATCTGTCAGCAAACTCATTAGTCTGCATTAATTGGACTGCAGGTGCGAATTCGGTCTAGAAAATAGGTTGGAGAATAACCTTCTGGAAGCTACTTAAAAGTAAAGTTCCCTTGCCAAACATGACTGTCTATGTGGCAAGTGAAGTAGAGTTCATGTGTTTCTGTGACCTTGGCATGCTAAGAGATGGTGTGGTCAGCGCTATGCCCTGAGTTTACCCAGCTCTGGTGAGTACCTAACAGTTGAACTCTACTTCACTTGCCGTCAGTTGTTTTTTTTTTAAATGATTTTTTTAAAATACCACAACGATTCTATCACTGAAAACCTATTTTAACGGGTCATCTAAATTAACCAGATTATCATCTCCTTGATTAAATACAGCATGAAAAATAATTAGCGAGGCAAATAACCCCGCTTGCATATTTAGTTATTTACTATTTAAAGACTTTTTAACAGCATTATCATATCAAAGCATTCTCTACTAGATCTAGAGTAAAATACAGATAAGAAGTGGTTATCCCTTTCAATGAAAATATTTTCATAGCTTATCGCGACCCATATACACCTTTTAAAAAATAGCTAGTGTTGATCGGTCCCACGCATTGAAACAACAATCGACCAAGTTTACGTTGGGGCCCCCTGTGATGTTGTTGGGGCCAGTAGCGTAGCGAGGGGGGGGGGGGACATATGTCCCCGGGCGCCGACCTTAGGGGGGGCGCCAAATTGAAAGTTTGAGGGGGGGGGGTGCAAATGAAAAGTTCGAGGGGGGGATGCAAATCGAAAGTTTGAGGGGGGGGTGCAAATCGAAAGTATGAGGGGGGGGGTGCAAATGAAAAGTTCGAGGGGGGGGGGGGTGCAAATCGAAAATTTGCTCCCAAATTGAAAGTATGTCCCCGGGCGCCGGGAAGGGTCGCTACGCCTCTGGTTGGGGCCCCCCTGTGAGGTTGTTTGGGTCCCCTGTGATGGTGTTTGGGCCTCCCGACTGGAGCAGCGATACTGCGTGATACTACGGTGATACACACGAATGTCTATTGTTAGCACAGCGGACGGTCATGTGCCGCTTTGTTGACATGACGTAAATTTTTATCCCCCCTTCTTCAGGAGAGCTTCAAAGAAGAAAAAAAAAACGAGTTCGCCGTGTATAGAGCGTGTAAGTACATAATGTGTAGTGTAGTATATGTGTTGGTGCGATATGAAACAGGTTACCGTAGATATGTAGATCTACTTGAATGCGTGGCCTAGTTTTGTAGAGCAGCGACAAGGTGATTCAAGTAAAACAATTACACGCTTGATCCTAGATCTAGATTTAGATACCTTTTTCGTGAAGGTAGGTCTCGGCGACATCTAATGCGTCTTTGTTTTCATTTATTTTCTAAGTTAATATCTTTAGACAGAGGACTTTATTCTAGATGGGGTCATGTTTCTGTTTACATTCATAAAGGTCATTAATAAAGGATGAAGGGAGAACATCATCAGTATATGGTCAGTATATAACAGTGTTTCTTTCAGACTTTTTTCTCCGGGGGGGGGGGGGTGCACACAGGTAAAAGTATATATTTTCTATACTAATTCTATTTCGTTGGAGGGGGGGAGGGGAGTGGTAGTCGTTTTTCGAAGAGATGCCTGGAAGAAACTCTGGCAAATAAGCATTAAGCTTTTGCGTCTAGATAGGATCAGGGCAATGCCGAATGAGCACTAAAATGTTAAGAGGTTAGATCTATCGAGATCTAAAGATTATTTAAATAATGAATTTCGAAACTGAAAAATTAAGGAAGTAAAAGATACATCGGTTATTATTGTGGCGTATCCTAGTGGTAGAAAGATTAACCCGAAAGTCACGAGTTCGAATCCGGGTTCAAGTCACTAGAAAGTCCCTGTGTCCACCTAGCTCTGACGTTATGGAAACAGAGGCGGGTGAGCATTGTGCTGACCACACTGTCTCTTTCTATGCCGAGGTCTCTGAAGCAGATGAACTCTGTTTCATCTGCCCCATGTGTCTTGGGCACGAACGGAAAAAAATGATGACGGAGGAGTGTGTGTTATGTAAATCTTACTGGATGGCGGCGGTTTTCAGACTGAGAGGCGCCTACCGGTGTTAAGGAAAGCGCGGAGAGGTTTACAGATAGATCTAGATCTATGTAGATAAATAACTTTCTATTTATTAAAAAATACATTGTTAATATAGCACTACGATTAATATTCTATCTTAAAATCCACTTTATTCTGTAAGTGTTGATGCGAATTACATTATCATACTAAATTAAATTTCAGTTATATATATATATATATATATATATATATATATATATATATATATATATATATATATATATATAACATATAAAACATATAATTGTTCATTAATTTCTACAAGTTATTTCCATGTAAACCAACGACTCATTTTAAAGTTTCAAGGGGGAAAACCCATAGCTTTTTTCCCAAAAGTCATTAAAATACAGAAAAATTCAAGAAACATTCAGATTATTTTGTTGTTTTTTAAAACATGACTTTTTAAAATTTATTACTGATTGTATGTTTAATCCTTATATTTACTTTATTTTATAATTATTAGTTACTCTATTTAAATTTTTAAATCAACTGCTAGCTGAATTAAATGCTAAATTTATAGAGATGTGAAAGATGACTTGGAAAGTGATTGTGCTTTTGCAGTTGCGAGGGCTATATACTTTTTAGCGCAATTTCCATTCTGGAGAATTGCGTTTATTAACTCGTCAAGGATGGATGGATGGATGGATGTCCGCAGCCTTAAGTCGTATCTCCTCCTCAACGAAGCAATATCGAGGACTAGTTCCAAAAGCAAAAAAGTTAAGCAAGTTCCAAGGATGATTGTGGGCCAAAAAAAATCCCGGGTTTCCTTCCTGGATTTCCCGGAAAAGCCAAAAAATCTCAAATTTTTTTTTAAAAAATGCAGTTTTTGGCCCATATCTCGGCAACCAGACCACTTAGCGACTTGAAACATTTACCAATCGATTCCTGCCATAATTTAGAACAATATTGCCGAAGAAAGTTTTCAAAAATATCCTTTCGTTCGGTCACAAAAAGTTAATTAAGGAAATTGCGCTTAAATTGTCACTAGACTTTTTATTAACTTGTTTAAAAGAAGGAAAAATAATCTTATATATATATATATATATATATATATATATATATATATATATATATATATATATATATATATATATATATATATATATATATATAATTCTCTACGTGGAGACCGTACGAGACACCACCACGTAAGGGCTTAGCCGTTCCTACCCCGCTGTCTAGGCATATTGCTACCACCCCCACCCAACCAGTCTGGTGAGTTGTGATTCACCCCAAATGTTTACAATGTGACGCCTTTTAGGGGCAGATAATTTAGCATTTAAACAATTTGAAACTAAAGAGAGGTAAGAAGTTCTGCTTGATCTATTCATTGTCGTCTGTAAACTGTCGACACAGACGGCTGCTTTCACTGGGGAGGGGGAGGGGGGAAGAGAGGTTAGTGTCGAATTCACAAATTATGAATAACTGAAAAGTAGAAACTAAAACAACTAAATAGCGGCGTATGCTTACGTCGCGGGTAAGCTCGTAAAATATAATTACTGCGGTATGAAAGCGTATGTTAAGGTAATCATAAATATTGTAAATATGTTGACTCATTTCGCGGAGTAGAAGAGTCAGACACACAGAAACAGTTGAATGACAGATAGGTCCATAGTCATAACTAGAGGATCAGCGTTCACTACTCACCATCAAAACGCTAACAATGTCGTCGTCCCCCCCCCCCCCCAATCATCACTTAATGGGGGTGGTAGGGTTGAGGGTTGACGAAATCAAAGAAAAATATGATTTTTTATTTGTACAGAAAACACGTAATCACATACCCATCCCCCCCCCCTGAAGTGTGAAGTGCCGCCCCTGGATAAAATGTCGGGGGAAAAAACCTGATCGTGTTATCGCACTGTCTTGTGCGAATGTTCCTACATATTTGCGTTATTAGTTTGTTGAAACAACGTATAAAATATAAAATCGCGTTTACACTTGCAACATGTAAAAAAAAAAACAACTCGCAACAAGTTCACTTTATTTGAAAACATTTTCCCATGGAACACGTATTCATGATTCTTTTTTTCTAGACGTAGGCCTATATTGTATACTTGCCGCAAGTGTAAATGCAGTGTGAGAGCGATGCTAGATATACATCTAAATGCTGTGGGTGGTTAACTGGGTCGTGGTAAAATGCGAAACTCGAAATTGCGAGGCCGTAAATGCGAGAAAGATGCGAAAAGTATTGGTCACATGATATTTGTATCTCGCAAATTTACCCCCATCCGACTGGTAGTATGCATACGTTTTTCTTTTGCTTGGTTGTGGGGGGGGGGGGGGGCGAGGGAGGAATGGGGTTACCAACAATTGTACGACGTATGTTTTAGTCTATTTTTTAACGCACTGTGACCCCAAATAGCCTACCTGTTTCCAATTGCTTGGGGGAAAACAAAAGCGACGTCATCGACACAATATCAAATAGCAATGTTCTTGCTTTGGCATATGCCTACTAGTCTAGACAAAAAAAACAACA